>NW_025954380.1:0-44326 GCF_022376455.1 Epithele typhae | reverse complement strand
GATTTCTTTCTCCCCACAGCACTGTGGTGCCGGCACGGCCTTCAAGCGTGTGTCGGGCACGGGCACGGATGTTGACATCGACGTGAAGCCCGCTACCTTGACCGATCCCGCTCTGGTACAAAAATCAGTGAGTCTATCTCGCACTGTGCGGAGCTACGACTACGTGCTCTGCGTTTTCCGTCCCTTTGGATCCGAGGTTATCCTCGCCAAGATCACGCTTCCTCGGATGAGGACGGTCTCCTACGTCCGTCTTTTCGGCCTTGTTCTCGCGCCCTTAAGCTCACTCACGCCCAGTCACTGTCGAATGTTTGACGACATCTTCGTCCCTCTTGTCTACCTCCCGGAACCCTGCCCTTGTACGTGCTCCTTTTTCTGTCCTGTCTTCCCCGACACCCATGTCCATCCGCCCCCAGCGACCCAAAAGAGCGAGAACACATCTGGCTGCCACGATCGGAAGCAACCTCGTCTCACGAACCCCTCGACTCGCCCCTGGCGGACGGGATGTACATCGACGTCGGCGATGTCCTCCTGGTCCGTGTCAACGCAGACGAGTACATGGCGATGAGCCTGGACCAGCCGAAGGCGCATGAGGGCGTTCAACAGGCTCGTGAGGTGCGCCTGCCCCCATATACCGTCATCGTGAGTCTCTTCCCTACATTCCCCTGTTCGCTAATAATAGCTTATGTCTGGTTTTGGTTCCAGTGCTCGATGTCAGAACAGGGACTTGGCCCAGTTTTGTGGTGGAGAAACGCCGGCGTCGAAAAAATGGACAAAGGCTGACGCGTAATCACACCGCACCTGGTTCGCCCACATCCTTCGGGAACACTATCCCATCCACTGTCCTCACCATACAGAACTACGCGAAGGATCGAATCCCAGACTCCCTCCAAACCAGTCATTTGACGTCCTCACGTGGTCCTGCGCGCCGAAAAGCATCGCTTCAACCCATGCACGACAAGAATTTTCTCGCGGTATATTCGTGGAGGTGTCCGGTAAAGCGGCAGGGGTCACAACTAGAGTTAAGTATTCGACTATTTTTACCCTTGCATTTTTCTCACGACTTTTGCGCAGGCGGCGGCTGGAGATACCTTCCTCTCGATCAGTCCTCGATACCACTCGCCGGGCGTGCTTTCGGATCGCGCCTTTGCGCCGAGAACCCACGCAACTTCCTCCCCGACTCTGGCCAACTCGCCTACCTGTCCACACCGCCGCCTACTCGCATATTCACGGTTCCGCCGGGTGTACATTGCATGCCTCTGGCGGAACGCAGCTCTCCCTTCACGCCTGCCGCGAACACGTCTGTTGTCATCGCGCCATCACTCCGTGTCGAGCGAGGATTCGACCATGGCTTCTTCTCATCGCTCATGGGCACGATCGCACGGAGGCTATGAGGGAGCCGCGAAAAGTACAGAGTGGGCGACGCGTCGACGAACACCACGTTTTTGAGGGCCCTCGCAGGAAACCAGGCGTTTATCGATGGAGACGTCGAGACAGGAGTCATTCTGGTAAGCCTCACCGCTTATTGCGAGGTCTATACCAGCTGACGTATACTTTTGGAAACACTTCCACCAGCTCTTCCCACCCAAATCTGAACCTCCCGATGAAGCTCTCGCACACGTCCTGCACGACGAGTCAATTCGTGCTCCCCCCAATCTTAGGACGACACTCACTGCTCGTGCTTCAGCGCGACGTTTACGACAACCATCACCGTCGAACCCAACACGACGGGACCCTGTCCGTCACCGCCCGCCCCTTCCCGTCCACTGTGGCGGCCTCTCGCCCGGACGGTTTCTCGCCCACCTTCGCTGCCGTATCCGCCGAGCTCGGATCCCATCGCCGGCGCACGTGCCCGCACGTCCATCATCCCTCAGCCCGCGCCTGCCTCGCCTTCGCGCACGTCCAGCTCATCCATGCAAGCGCGATCTAGCCGCGGTCTACGCGCTGCTCCGACTCGCGGGCGCGCAGCACCACGTCCCCGCTGCCCCACTGCGTTGTCCTCGCCCTCCGCCTCCGCCTCGCTCTCCACGTTGTAGTAGCATACGAGTGAATATATTTTCATCTCTAACAATGCATGATTATACCCAATCGAGGGAGGGTGAGCACAGGTGGAAATACTGTAGGCTCAGACCGCGCAGGTATCTAGTGTCCTTGGTCACACGCCGCGCCGTGTACTTCCGGTTTGCTCAGGTTGTAATTTCGTTCACTTCCACTGGAGCTAACGCCCGACCGGCCTGGTTTACTTATGGGTATGTGCATTATATAGCGTACGACAAGACAGAACACGGAAAGCATAAAACCGAAAGCACAACAGCAATGTACACATCCAGCACTTTTGGGCGTCGCCGACGCCACTAGTCCGTACCCTCCACCTCCACGACAGACATCATCGACGGCTCCGTCCGCGGCCGCTTCACCGCGCGACGACTCCTCTTCCGAGTCCTCCTGCTCCTGCGTCTGCGGCGGCAGCGACGTCGCGTATCCCTCGCCTTCGTCGTCACTCTCCTCCGACAGCGACTTGCGCTTCGCCCCCTGGCGCATCGGCGACGCCGCCTTCCCGGCCGATGTGTCGTCTTTGAGCGTTTTGATTTCTCGCGTCGGCGTCGCCTCCTTCGTCGCGCGAGGCTCGAGCTCCTCCACCGGCTCCTCCACAGGACCCACATCGATCTCGCCCAGAGCCTCCGCCGCCCAAGCACACATGTCCTGCGACAGCGCCGGGAGCTCCTCGCCCTCCTGCCGCGCCCGCGACAGCACCTCCGACCGCCGCTGGAGCTTGCCGCGCTGGCTCCCCTCGCTCGCGGCCGACCGCGGGCTCGACAGCACGTGGCCGTCCCTGAGCCTGGCGGCGGCGGCGGCGGCGTCGCGCACCGGGGTTGCCGCGCGCTCGGGCGACGGTGGGTACACGGCGAGGATGAGGCTTGGGTCGAGAGACGTGCATGAGCCTGCTGCGGAGCGCATCCATGCGGCCTGCTCGCCGTCCATTCGGAACAGGGACGCCGTCCTGGGAAGCCTTCGTAGGCCCAGAGTTAGCGGAGTGTCTGGCGGAGGGGTGTGCGCGGGCTCCGCCGCCGGCGCGCCGTCCGCGATGGAGGGGGCGGAGGGGAGGGATTGGCGCGACGCAGGGTGGAGCACGGGCGGGGTCGCGGGGAGCAACCGAGGCTGGTCTTCGAGCTCGGTCTCGGTCGAGAGCCAAGGGTGGTCCAGCGCGCTGGTGAGCGACATGCGCTTGCTCGGGGGGGACACGGGGAGCGCGCGGATGAACCGCTCGGCTGTGAGTGTGCGGGGTGCTGGTCAGCTCGGGGGGCCGGGACGAGGGAGGGGGTACGCACCCTGATCGCTCCCATCCTGGTCGTACAGGAGCGCCCGCTCCGCCTGGCGGGTCATGATCATAGTATGTATGTCCGTGTTCGGCAGGTCTGCGTTGAATGGGATGCCCCTGCGTGAGCCTGAGGAGAGGGATTGGGAGTCGGCACGCGGCCAGCGTTGTGTCGATTCCGGCGTCCAGACGGACGCTCCCGCTATCGACCAGGTTTAAGTATCTGTCCGATGTCGGGAATGCGTCGTGCACGGCCACTTCCGGCGCGACGTATACGGGGGTGCCGCAGAACGTCTGGGCGCACGTGTTAGCGACGAGGAACTCTGCCTTACATAGGGATGTGCACCTTGAGGATCGTATGTGAGTCCATCGCCTTCGCTAGCTCAACATCCGCGGGCGGATACTGGTCCGTCGGGAGGATTTTCTCCGGCTCCAGGCCACGGTGAACGATCCTTTGATCGTGCACATGCTGCAGACCGTGATCAGAGGGCGATGAGGTGGTAAGGTGAGAGATGCTTGCCGACAGGGCGTCGCAGATCTGGTACGTGATCCGCGTCCGCTGTGATGACAGTGAGCGTGGCATATACCAAGACAATAAATGAGGCGGAGGCGCACGCAGCTCGCGGTCTGTGTTGGTGATACACTTGAGCAAGTCTCCCGCCAGAGACGAGTTCCATCACCAAACCTGCATACTCAGCTCGTCAGAGCTGATCTGGGGGTGTCGTCAGCGAGCGATGCAGTGCGGTGCCGGGAGATCACATACCCGCGAACGTCCCGCCCATCGACAAGTCGGCAACCTTGACTGAGTGTGCTGCCTGCAGGTGTGCCGTTGCGTCAGTCAGCAGGGCAGGCGCACAGAAGAGCGGGCGCGGACGCACGGATGGCTCGCGAGCCTTTGTCGAGCACGGCGTGGTTGAGGCGGGACTTGCATGCGCTGAACAGCCTCAGTGCGGGTTCGCGGCGTTGTAGGAGATGAGCACGCCCCGCAAGTAGTCGTCGGCCGGGTGTTCGGTCAGGGACACGAGCTGGGTCGCCACCTGTGCCTCGAGGGGCTGATTTACCTCCACCGTGGGTGCGCGCCTATCCGGGACGAGATGAGCGAGCGAGCGCATACAGCGGGAGAGGCTTACGTACGCGAATGACTCTTGTTGTGCATACCCTTTGTAAGGCGGGTCGATTGAAGCCGGGCTCGAGTAGATGGTCTGGGGACGACGCACCAGAAATGCACCGTAGTAAATTCTGGCCACGGTTGCGGGAGCGGTGGACAGAGGTGGAATATCCAGGGACGGGAAGGTGAGCTCGAGACGGTGACCGCGTGCTTTATTATTATTATTATTCTCATTCTATCCCTATGTGTCACATATGCGCGTGTAACTACACAGCTAAGAACGTATCCCGCATTCGTTTGAGTACATGTGCTATGTAACGGGCCTGCGCCCGTAGGCAGTTGCAGAAAGTCCAGCGGCCGCAGGCGCCGCGAATCGTTCAGACGACCGAGTCGTGCCACGGCGGAATCGCCGCGAGCGCATATGGGATGGGGTAAGTGGGCTTGTCGGTTCCGTAGGACGGAGCGCCGGAGCGCGACGAGCTCTCACTCGACGTGGAGGAGGTGGGAGACATGGGGCGTGATGAACCGAGATGGGACCCCGCAGGCGACGCGCGTTGGTACGACCGGGTCAAGCCAGGCAAGGGTATGTAAACGGAAGGGGCAGGCGACGCGCGTGGACTGTGCCACGACCGGGTCAAGCCGGGCCCGCAACCGGTAGGTGCGAGTGGGGGGGGAAGGGGGGGAGGTCGGGGAGCGTTTCGTCCGCGTCCGAACGTGGGGGGACGTACGTCGGGCGCGAGGGTGTTCCACAGCGCCTCGAAGTGGCGCGCGTTATGGCGGTAGCGGTGGCCTCGCGCGCGCGCGCGCCTCGCGTGGGTTTTGTAGCGCTTCGCGATCCCGGCCTGGAGGACGTCGGAGACGGTGAGGCGGACCTCGGTGGTAATGGGCGCGACGAGGTCGAGCGCGGTGAGGGAGGTAAAGGGGGCGTCCTCGCCGGCGATGATGTCGTCGTAGCGCTCGTCGTGGTCTGTGAGGTCCCAGCCCGAGGTGTCCGGGGGGCAGTCCGACGGCTCGAACGCGGTGTGGTTGAGCGCTAGGAACGCGCGGATGGCGGGGAGGGGGTCGTCGGGTCGCGTGAGGAGCGCCGGTACCATGGGGGTCTGGGAGGACCCGCGCCAGTAGTACGCGCACTCGAACAGTACGTGTTGGCGGTCGTGCAGTGGGGAGCCGCGCGGGTAGTGTCCGCACGTGCAGTCCGTAGGCTGGGCGGCCTTCGGACGGTAGCGCGCCCGGTAATCGCCCGTGAACGCGTGCCCAGTGAGGACGCGGCAGAGCTTGGAGTACGACCGGATGGATGCGTCTCCGAAGCGTCGGATGAGGGACGCCGACGACGCAGGGTCGAAGACGTGCATCGCTGGGTGGTGGATGTAGTTGCGTCCCCACCACTCGGGGATGGGGCGAGGCGGCTGGCCAGGAGTGTGCTCGAAGGCGAGCTCGCGCCACATGTTGCACGTTTCGACCGCGATTGCGCGCTTCGCGTAGGAGAAGTGCATGCGCGGGTGGGGGTCGGGAGCGACGTCGCCAACGAGTTTGTCGACGGCCTCGTTGCCTGGGACGCCTTCATGCGAGGGGACGTACGACAGGTGGAGGTGTGCGTCAGGGGAGGAGGAGAGCCAGAGGCGGATGAGGGACGCGGCGAGGAGGAGGTCGCCGGAGCCGGATTTGGGTTTAAGGAGCGACTGGAGTGCGGCCAGCGAGTCCGAGAAGACGTGGAGGTGGGTGGCATCGGCGCGCTTGAGCGTAAGTGGGGAGAAGAACACGAGGGACGCGGTGATCGCGCGGATCTCGGCGTCGGTGGAGAAGCCGCGGCCGGAGGGCGCAGCGTGCGACGCGCAGAGGGTGGCCTCGTCCGGGAAGTACAGCATGTACCCCGCGGCGGTGTGAGAGCCATCGTGCGTGGCTGATCCGTCGGTGAATACGACCGCGGTGTTGGGGTCGGCGTGCGCAGCGGCGATGCGCGGGAGGACGACGTTCGCGAGGAACGCGGCCTGGGCGTCGGCGTCGATCTTCTTTGGGTGCTCCAGGTTGAAGTGGATGCGGTCCGCAAACTCGTCGAGGATGCGGGCGCCGGGGGTGGCCTCCACGTTGAGGACGTCGAACTGGGTGTCCGACAGGGGGCGCGTGAGGGCGTCAGGGTGGTGGGGGAGGAGCGAGGCGGCCCCGACGGCCGAGTGGTACATGTCATGCGCAGGCGCGCGCGTGGGTGGGTATGCGGGGAGCGGGAGGGAAGTGGGAGGAGGGGGGTAGCGGCCCGGGAAGAGGAGGCGGACCGGGTGCGACGCCATGAGCGTGTCGATGCGCAGCCGGTACGACGCCTGCATCTTGCGGCAGAAGAGGCGAACCGGGACGACGCCCGCGAGTGCGTGGAGCGCGCCGGTGGGGGTCGTGGAGAAGGAGCCCGTGATCCACCGGAGGGCGTGATGCTGGGCTGTGGCGAGGACCTTGAAGTTGTCCTTGAACCCCTTGGGGCGGGCGTACACCTGGCACCCATACGTGAGCACCGGGCGGATGCACGAGACGTACAGAAGGCGGCGCTGCGAAGGGTTGACGCCGCGCGCCGAGGAGCCGAGCATGTGGGAGGCCGCGCAGGTGGTGCGTGCGCGGTGCGCGTAGTGGCGGATGTGGGCGCGCCAGTCGAGTTTGCTGTCGAGCAGGAATCCGAGGTGGCGGATTGCCGTGGGGGGCTTGAGAGCCGTGAGGAGTCCGGGTAGGGGGATGGCGCGTGTGGCGTGGGGGCGGTGTGCGCTGTGTGGGGGGATGAAGTGTATGCCCTCCGTTTTTTCGTGCTCGAGGAGGTACCCAGCGCGTCCGAGGGAGGTGGTGAGCGTTTCGTAGAGCGGGCCGATCAACTCGAGGTTGGTGGAGATATCCGGGGACGCGACCATGAGGTTGCCGTCGTCGACGTAGAAGTGGTGGTACGGGCGTGCGCCCCCCAGTGGGGAGGGGAAGCGGCACGCGCGGTCGAGCGCGAGCAGCACCGGGGTGAGGGCGAGCGCGGAGAAGGTCGGGGAGAGCGCGCTGCCCTGGCCGACGCCGACGCGCGGGCAGTCGAATGATTCCGTAGTGAGGTCGTTGAACCGGAACGACGACCTGCGGGGGCCGAGGTACGCGCGGAGCCACGCCGTGAAGGGGGCGCCGAAGCCGCGGCGGGCGCAGACGGCGACGAGTAGGTCGGGGTTGACGGACGGGAAGAACTGGCCGATGTCGCATCCGACCATCGTGACCACCATTTTCTTCTGCCAGGCTTGGTGTATGTAGTTGACCGCGTAGGCCACCGCATCGGTCGTGGAGCGCTGTGAGTTGGACCCGAACTGGCACGGGTGAAGGATCCGTGCTTGTGGGCCGCGAACTGTACGCGCGCGTTAATCACCTTCTCCATCCATTTGGCGATCGTGGAGAGGAGGACGATAGGGCGGTATGCCTTGACCTTGGTGTAGTCAGGCTTGGACGGTTTGGGGATGACAACGGTGGTTGCGCGGCGGAACTCCTCAGGCCAGACGCCGAAGCGGAAGCACGCGTTGAAGAGCGTGCGGAACCCTTCGAGGAGTAGGGCACCGGTGGTGGCGGGGCAGTCGTTGTCGACTACGGAGGGGTGGGTGGGGGGGAGGGGGGAGGGGGGTTGGAGGGGGCGGGGGAGGGGGAGGGGCTCGGAGAGTCCGGGGGGCCCGGCGGTCCGGGCGGGAGTTCGTCAGACCGGATGAGCGCCTTGAGCATCTTCCACGTGAGGTGGTCAGGGCCCGGCGCGGACTTGGGGCTGCAGGTGGCGAGGGCGTCCGTGAGCTCCAGGGCAGAGAACGGCGGCCAGTCCCGGGCGGGGTCGGACGGGAGCTCGTCCACGATGGAGAGGTCGCAGGGGCGGTCGGCGGCCTTGTGGAAAGTGCGGTCGAACTCCTCGGCGAGATCGGTGTCCATGGTGATGACCGAGTCGTCAGCGCGACGCATCCCCGCGGAGGAGGTCATGCGGCGGGGCTTGACCCAGCTCAGGAGGTCCCACACGCGTTGTGAGCAGGTGGAGACCTCGAAGAGGCGCTCTTCGAAGTGCGCGTTGCGCTCGCGGTTGAGCAAGCGGTAGTACTCACGTCGGGCGGTGGCGATACGGTCTGCGGCGGCTGCGGGGTTGAACTGGTGACGCGCGAGGAACTCCGGAGAGAGCCGGGTGCGCGCAGAGAGGCGGCGGGCGGCGTGGCGCTTCTGCCAAGGTGGTGTGTTTTCGGCCGTGATACGGGAGAGTTCACGGCGTGCAGCTGTGAGGCTCTTGGTCCACCAGCTTTTGGACGCGGGGGAGTAGCGGCGCGGGGAGGCTCGGGCGGCGTACTCGCGCTCGATGACTCCCATCACGTCTGAGGCGAGCGCGGCGGTCTCTGCGGCGGAGGAGGGGGGGGTGCGGTCGAACACGTCGAGCAGGCCGGCGGCGACGTCTGCCAGCATCTCGTCGACATCTTCCTGGGCGACGCGGGCCGGGCCCAGTGTGGAGAAGGCCGCCGTGGGGATTTCAATGGCGAGGGGGGCATGGTCTGAGAGCCCAGCGTGGTTGGCGTGCACGGAGCAGGCCCGCCCGCCAGAAGGTCCGAGGTCCAGGCGAGGTCGATCACTGTGCCGCGCAGAGTCGGGTCGTGCGGCCTGTGCGTCGGTACGTCCACAGGAGAGAGCAGGTGGGGTACGCCCAGGGCCGCGGCAACATGGTCGATGCGTGGAGGAGGGCGTCCGGCGAGGTGGTGGGGTAAGAGGGGTCCCACTGCTTCGAGTGCGCGTTGAAGTCCCCGGCGAAGACCACTACGGGAGCGGAGAGGGAGCGGTGCGGATCCAGCGAGAACTCGTAGAGCTCGGTCAGGCCGGACGTGTGGGGCTTGTCGGCCTCGTTGTAGAGGTTGACGATCGTCGCGGCGGGCAGGCCGCGGGTGGCTACGGTGATGGCCATGACGTCCCGGTGCACGAGCGCAGGGTGGATGGACACGCGGGTGGACGCGAGTCGACGGTTGACGTAGCACACGACGCGGGGGGGTTCGAGGTCCTCCGACTTCAGCGATGAGTGCTCGAGGAGGGTCCAGTTGGCAGAGTCGGCCTGCGTGCCGAAGTACTGGTCGTCGCGGGTGCGGTCGCCGCGCGCGGTAGAGTTGCCCTTGCCGCCGGGGGCGGGGATTTTCTTTATGGAAGAGTACCGTGGCTCCTGTATGAGGATGATGTCGAAGTGGGACCGGTGGGCTTGAAGGAGGGTGTGTGTAACTTTGGAGTTACGGTTGACGTTCTGGGACAGGATGCGCAGGGACGTGCGGGGGGGAAGGTCCGGGCCATAAATAACTTCGTTCAGGCGTACCGTCATCTACGCGGGGGGTTGTGGGGGGGGAGGGGCGGAGCGCGACGGGTCGGCGGCGGCGGGGTTCTTGTGCGGGCGGCGGCGGCGCGACGGGCCGGCGGTGGACCACCCCTCGGTGGCCGCGACGAGGTGGTCAGCGTGGTCGTGCATCCGCTGCACGTGGCGGTGGGCATCGCCGGCGAAGAGCTCGAAGCCGAGGCCGGGCTGCAGGTTGTTGCCCCATGACATGTTGTCAAAGTCGCGGGCGGTCCAGGTGGCGGACTGCTCCACTCGGCGTGCGTGGGGGTTGCCGAGGCGTAGGGGCAGTCCTGTATTGTCGGTCGGGGAGGGGCGTGCGGGGGCCGCGTAGGGCCCAGCGTGGGCGGCCGCGACTTCTGCCTTAGCGGCGTCGACTTGGCGGGCGATGTCGGCCTCGATGCGCGCCAGCTCCTCAGGGGAGGGCGCTTGGCGGGAGCGGCGTGGGCGAGACCGCTGGGCCCGGCTGCCCGAGGGTCCGGACGCAGGGGGCGTCGTGGGGGACGGGGACGGGCGCGGGGTCTGAGCGCGGCGCTTTGGGCAGCGCGGAGCCAGGGCCGTGTGGTCGCCGCCGCAGTTGATGCAACGGGTGCGGTCCAGAGGGGTCGGCGGCCGCCGCGCGGATGTGCTCCGCCGCGGTGTGCGGTCCCGCGCACGTCGGGCACATCGGGGCCGACCGGCAAATGGGGGTGGTGTGTCCCACCCGGTAGCAACGGCGGCATTGTGGGACGTGGACGTCCGCGCGGGTGGCTTCCGCACGGTGGGGGCCGTCGTGGAAGGTGAGGACGGAGCCCGCGAGGCGTACGGAGAGGGAGAAGTCGTGTGTGTCCTCGAGGTCTACGAAGAGGTGGGACGCCCGCGCCGTGGGGTCGCGGTTGTTCCACCGGACCGCACTCGGGCCGGCGGGGATGCAGTCAGGGCCTCCGACCAGCCCGGGGCGCCCGTGCGGTTGATCGCATCGACCAGGGCGCGGCGCGGGTCGACGGGGTGGCCTTCGGGGGATACGCGTGCGACGGCCGGGAAGACGACACCGGACCGGTACGTGTGTCGGCGCACTACGAGGACGTCGGCGGGGACGGAGAGCGCCGTCGCGAACATGTCCCGCAGGACTTCAAGCTGCTCGTCGGGTAGGACCGGGAGGTCGGTGGTGGCGGATGGGACGACTGCGTACGAGGTCCCGCGGATGGAGAGTTCCACGGAGCGGATGCGGATTCGGCCGTCGTGGCGGAGGGAGTCCAGCACCTGGACCGCCGAGGGCAGTTCGCAGAGCATGGGTGCGGCCCCTGGGTCTGTGAAGGACACGTGCAGGAGCCGCGAGTGTCCGGCGGGGAGGGCCTTCATGCGCGCCGCAGCCGCGGCCGCGGGGGACTGACGGGCAGGACGGGCCCGGGGTGCGTGCGCGGGGGCGGCCGCGGCCGCAGCGGCGGCGTATGATGGTGCGGCCGCGGGGCCGGGGTACGGGCGGGGCCTGGGGCCGCAGCGATGGGCTTCCGCTGGGTGAGGTCGAAGCCGTGCTCGAGGGCGAATGCCTTGATGAACGCTAGGACCGAGTCCGGGGACATGCCCGGCGGGCGGGGCACGGACGGGGGAGCTGGTGCGGGCGCGGGTGCGGGTGCGGGTGCAGGGGCCGCTGCCTCCCGTTCGGGAGCACGAGCCCGGGCGCGGGCGGCCGGGGCGGCGCTGGTCGCAGCCGGTGGGGGAGCGTGGGTGGATGCCTTGGCGTGGGCAGACTTTGCGTCCGCGATGATGCTCGCGAGGGAACGAGAGTCCGCAGCGCGCCCCTTGCCCTTGGCAGCGGCTGGGATGCGAGGAGGGGACGGGGACGGCGCGCGGGGGGCGGGGACCCAGCCCGTAGGCGGGACGGCGGCGGCGGCAGGGGATGATCGTGCGGCCGGGGCGGCCGGGGGTGCAGGGGGGCTGGCTCCGAACGACGCGAAAGACGCGCCAGCGCCTGCCGAGCGGCCGGGCGCGTGGATGGACGCCTCGACTCCCGCGGGCTCCACGACCATGGCGTCGAGGTTGAGGGAGGGGGTGGGGACAGCAGCGAAGGCGGCCGCCGCCTCCTGGGCCATCGCGCGCTCCGCGGCTTGCTGCGCGAAGAATTCCTGGTAGTGGCGCCGAGCTTCGCGAGCGGCAGGCCCGTGAGGGGAGAGGCGGCAGGGGTGAAGCCGGTCGGGGCGGGTCCCGAGGAGGCCTGCCCGGTGACGGCGGATGCGGGTACCCCTGACGAAGTGGGTGTGCCAGTCGAGGGGGTGGGCACCGGTGTGCGCGGGAGGGGGACGGAGCGCCTGGTCATGGCGTGCTTGGGTCCCGTGCCGCGGGCGCGGGCAGCGGAGGGGCGGGCAGCGGGGGTGGGCGCGAAGTCCGAGTCGTCGCCGGAGTCGTCCTCGGAGAGGTCGTATTCGGCGAGGAGCAGGCGGCGGGCGGCTGCGTGGTCCTCAGACGACGTCATCCGGACGTCCGGGACGTCGTCGTCTGACGCCTCGTCTTCCGACATGAGGGACGCGCACGCGGAGGACTCCGTGGCCATGTCTTCCTCAGGCAGGGCCACGCATTCCAGGCGTGCGGCGGTCGTGGCAGGGGCGTGGGCCGGGGGCGTGGGGGCTGGGGGGGGCCTGGGCCTGGGTGTGCGGAGGCAACGAGGTGTCCGTCTCGGGGTTTCCGCGGAGGAGGGGGGTGAGCCCAGGGGGGGGGTCGTTGGCTGCGTGCATGGCCGCGAGGGCCTTGGGGTGGCCTTCCGCGATGAACGGTCCGAGGTTGTCGTGGAGCCCGTGGTTGACGAGGGTGCCCGCCTGCCACGCCGTGGCGACGAGGCCGGGCAGTGGTCGACGAGCTCGCGGACGGCGTCCGGGGTGACGGTGTAAGCCGCGGCGAGGCGCGGGATGACGGTTTCCGGCTCCCACCCGTGGGAGGCGGCCTCGAAGAGCATGGCGGCGAGGGTGGCCATGGAGCCGATGCCGCCGAGGACGTTGTGAGCCGGGGGGGAGGCGTCGGGGCCCGGGGTGGGGGCGGCCCACCCGGACAGGACGTCCTGAGTGGGCGTGGCGTTCGAGGGGGCGCCCTCCGCGGATGTGGCGGTGGGCGGGAGGGCGAGCGACAGCGCGTCGCCAGCGCGGTATTCCGGGTGTTGAGGGGCTCCTTCGTCGGCCTCGCGCGTAGACGCGGGGACGTTGGAGCGGTTGCCAGAGGGAGCCAGGTCGGCGGAGGCCATATAGCCAGCGCCGTCCACATGCTCGAGGGGGAGGGGCCGGGCGTCTCGGGGGCGTCGACGGCGGGGTTGGGGACCATGGCAGCGACGTACTGGGACAGCGTCGCGGGCTCGGGGGAGCCATAAGTTACGGCCGGGGGGGAAGAGTCTGTGTCGAGGTGCGGGAACTTGGGCATGCGGGAGGGGGGGGTGGGGAAGGAGGTGAGGGAGAGGGGGTTGGAAATGGAGTCGCCGGGGTCGTGTCCGACGACGGCGGGGGGTCAGACATGGTGAGGGGTTGCTTTGTGCTTGTAGGGCGCTTGAATCGATGGTGGTGGTATGAGGACAAGGAGGGATTACGGTGACCGCGTGCGGAAAGCGGGCGCTGCGCATCAATGCATCACCGCTGGCGCCCGATCGCGTCATGTGCGGCGCGCGCAAGGTGGACGAGGGCACGTCGTGTATCCTCCCCGCCCTCTACATGGCGGGAACGCGAGCGGCACGCACCATCTCCCTCTCCCTCTCTCCCTCTGTTCACGCTTTACACCCCCTTCAGGCGTCGATGGTTTAGTGTTGCGGCGACTCGACTCGACTCGACTCTGACTCGACTCGGCCCGACTCGGCCCGAGTCAACTTTAGAGTCCTGACTCCCATAATTGACTCATCATTAAGAGTCATGCCGGGAGTCGCCGAGAGTTGATGGGAGTCTCCTTCCCAATTAGGACGATGGGCCAACAAAAAGATTTGAGCTGTATGGCGAGGGATTGCAGCAGGATGTGATTCAACGACCATTATACACCTCCTATAACCATGTAGATAGCTTCTGCATCGGTATTACATGGGCAGGAGGAGTTCAAAAAAAATCCTAAAACCCATCAAATCTGCATGGCACTGAGCAGGGTGGCCACTGAGGACCATGCTGGCGCCTATCAGGGGTGCTCGCGGTTCCCCGAGCGAGCATTTCAAGGCTGTTAATGAAGAAGATTTCAAAGGAAAGCTAGTCAATGAATGGGGATTATTAGATCGGTTATTAGGCTCGCTCCCAGTCCCCCTCGTTGACCTGCACGTCCTCGGCAGCTGCTCCCCGACGAAGTGCCGCATTGCCTCCACCGTCTCTGCCTCGCTGCTCCTCTCCACATCACACATCAAGAACCGCACCGTCTCGAGCGCGGGCAGCGCGCCAAGCGCCGCATTGAGTGTGTTCCACAGCACGCATCGCGCACCCGCATCGGCATCCGCACCGATTTGCCGTCGCGTGGGCGGGGCTCCCCCAGGAACGGCGCGCTTGTGGAGCACGCAAATGCCACAGGGGCCACTGTCGCGCAGAACACCTGGAGCGCGATCTCGCGCAGCGCGGGGAACACCTGCACCTGCGGCACGAGCACGTGTATGTAGAGCGCGAGCGCGGCGCGGACGACGCGCAGGAGGTCCCACAGCCCCGCAGCAGCGTCCGCGACGGGTGCGAAGTCGAAGGAGAGCGTGAGGTTCTCGAGGCGCAGGCAGGCGCTGAGGTCCACCCCGAGCGCGGCGTGCGGCGCAGGCTCGAGGTCGTTCACGGGCGCGTGGGCTGGGATGATAGATTTTGCTATTTCCTCCGAGGCGCCCAAAGTTGACTCTACCGGCGGCTCCGGCTTGACTTGAACCCGACTCTGGTGCTTAGTTGTGTACTAATGGGTGACTAAATTGGAGTCAGATTTTGGAGTCGGACTCTTAGTCATGGCACTTGACTCTGACTCCCGAGTCGACTCGAGTCGAGTCCCCGCAACACTACGATGGTTGATATAAATCCGAACTGCTAATGGACACCCCGGCGCCGCTTGGTGCCAGCCATCTCCTTCTCCCACTCTGCTGGTGGCGCCCACGACACGCACAACACTGAAGGAGATCCTTCCGGATGTCAATAAGCTCATTCATCCGGATCTGCCTCACCAGCTTCGCGCCCTCCGCCGCGCACCCCGCCTCGGCTGAGCACCCAATCACGGGCGCCCGGTGCTGCGTGCCGCCTTCCTCCTTCGCCCGGCCGGCCTGCCGCCCTCTAGAGAACTGCGGTGTGCGGGCGACGTCTACTCGGAGATCAGGGTGGTGGTGTCACTGTCAGTTGCGGCGACCACTAGCTCGGTGAGTACTAAGGCTGTTTGAGACTCCGGATCACTTTGCAGATCAACCCACAGATATCCGGAGTCGTGAGTCGTGGTTCATGATCCACACGGCTCCAGATCAGTGCGGATCCGGCTTGGTGAGGATCCGGATCGGGCCGGCCAGATTTTTTGTTATCCGCGGGTCATCCGCGGGTAGAGTCGCATATTTAGACCATGTATTGACGCAATATAATAACTATTCACCACTTCACTGTTACTATTCCAAGTCCTACTCGTCGTCTGAAGTATCAGAGACGTCGGAGTGAACAGGCGTGATGAGCCCGGGCAGCTCGTCCTCGACTGAGGGGTGTGCAGGAGTCACACCAACGACTCCACCTGCACCAGTGATCGTGCCCACATCCACGCTTGCAACCGTGTCCCTGCGCGCGTGCGCACCCCTGCCCGCACGCTTCCCCTTCCCCTTCCCCTTTCTCTTGTGCCTGCGCCTGCGTGTCTGCGACACGGGACCTGCGCCCCCACCTGCCGTGCCCATGTCTGGCCCCAACATCAACTCCGCAGGCGACTTTGAACCAGTGCTCGCCTCCGGGCTGCGATCCTCCTGCTCCCCCTCATGGGCTGTGGGGGGGCGCGCGCTACCTGTGGCCGCGCAGGTGGAATCCACGCCCACGCCCACGTCGCCAGAGCTTCCTGCCGCATGGAGGTCCGTTGCCGCCGCAGCACCGGCGAAGAGGGTGTCGACCAAGACTGCGTGGGTCCGCGGGCTTAACGTGGAGGGGCGCGGCGCATCCAGGAGCTCCGCGATGACCAGGGACCGGTGGTATTCCGCGATTTCTTCAACTATGCTCACCCAACGCGCAGGGGGGACGAGACGGCGCGTTGCCGCGACCATCATTTCCCCGTACGTTTGGCCAAAGGACGGTGCACTGCCGCCACCGAGCGAGGGATCTGTGCCGAGGTCGTAGAGCTCAGACAGTGCGGCGAGCTCATCCGAGAAAGACGTGGATGGGTTGTCAACGCCAGGGCGTGTGGGATTAAGATAGGTGTCGGAGACTGGAGCGAGGGTGGTGGCGTCGCCGATTGAGATGTCAGAGGTAGTAGGCAGGGGAGATGGGGGACCAACGGTGGGGGCGGGCGTACTAGACATCTCGGTGAGAGGAAGGGAAGCCTCGAGAGGGGTGACGATCGGGATACAGAAGACCACGGGAAGAAGGTGGTCGTTGGAGGAAAGAACCTGTGAGATACTGTGTGAGTGTGTGTGCAGGACATTATGATATTCTTGTAGACATACTCAGACGGAGATCGCGAATATGAATGCACAGGTGGATCTCGCAAGGAGACGTAGGGCGCCCAACGTCGTTTGTGTGCTGAGGGCACAAACAGGCCGCGCGAGATGTCGTCCGCACGAGATGTCGGCCGCGCGAGGAGACGGTGGGTCGTTGATTGCTCAGCGCAACTTGGCGATAAGTTGCTATCAGTGCGAGGGGATGGCTTGTCGGCGCGAGGGGATGGGTCGTTGGCGCGAGGAGATGGGTTGTTGGCGCGAGGAGATGGGTTGTTGGCGCGAGGAGATGGGTCGTTGGCGCGAGGAGATGGGTTGCCCGTCAGCGCGAGGGGATGGGTCGTCCGTGTGAGGTGATGGGTCGTCCACACGAGGAGATGGGTCGTCCGCGCGAGGAGATGGGTCATCCGCGCGAGGAGATGGTCCTCCACGCGAGGAGATGGGTCGTCCGCAGGGGCCGTGCGGTTCGGATCGTCGGAGGCTCTTGCCGGCTTGTTTGAGACCTGGAGGGATCCGGAGCTGGGTGGGAGCTGGGCGATTACGCCAAATAAGGCAGGTGATCTGTTAGGCACTGGGTGAGATAACGATCTGAGGATCATGTTGATCCTCAGATGGTTAGCTCACCCGGACATATGTTTATACCTCAGCAGCGTCAACCATTAGAGAGGCACAGACGACTCACTGAGAGGACATGGGTGGTGGTAGGAGCGACGCAGACGTGGCAGCGGACGTGGAGTCCTGCGCGGCTCCCGTCAGGCGTGGGCCTGAGAGTCGAAGCCCTCGCTTCGAGCAGGAAGCAAGGTGCTGCTTTGGGTGATGTCGCATGTGGTCAGGCGTGGAGGCTGACTTGTGCCATCACCAACTCCTTGCCCTCATCGCCTCTATCGATGCGTTTTCTCCCCCCTCTGCTCTCTCCTCCCGAACTCAGTCTAGACTCTACTAGTCCTACTGCGATCTTTTTCTGCTGGAACTATCGCGTTATCGGTCGCAAGGTCTCATCAACACATGCATCGTTGCAAATCAACTCAGCACGCACACACGACACTCCGACTGCCCCATGAACATGAACATTGCAGTGTTCCTGGCCCAACCACCTCATGGACCGTCTCGTGCACCTCCCCCTGCTCATGATTGGGTATCAAGCACCCTGCCAGGGCGAACGGAGCACCGGAATGGTACTCATCTTGGTGAGCACACTCTGAGCTATCCCGTCATTGAGGCGGGACACAGAGCTCTGGGCTAACATTACCTTCGAAAGGGACATTCAGGAGTGCGCGATTCAACCTCCTGGGGAGGTTTTATACTACGGAAACTCACCCTGGTGAGTTCAGAGATCCCACTCTACCCCTCGCCCTCTGACGATTCGCCTCCCCTCGACGTTAGTATGCCCGCCGACTCCCCCGCCGAGAACCCCCTTGCCGCTGCGGTAGCGGCTGCCAAACGTCCCCGCTCGGAGACCGTCACGCAGGAGTCTGCCAGGTACATCCGCTACTACTATCTTTCATTGCACTTTCCTAACACACTTTCTTCAATCTACCACAGTGCCACCATGCCTAGCGGGCGCGACAAGCGGCGTGCGAAGGTACGGCGCACGAGGTCGACTACCTCTGTATCCTCCAAGTCGGTCACAGAGGACGACTCGGACAAGGACTCGAGCGCCATACCTTCTGACTCTGACAGTTCCGACGGCGACGATGGTGTTCGTGGCCTGAAAGAACGCACTCGCGCAGCCGCGGAGAACACTGGGATCGTGGGCAAGACTGATCGCCAGACTCGGTTCGCAAGGCGGTTCCCGAACATGACCCCGGAGGAGATTTTAGGTAAGTCCGATCGCTCATCTCTCGCACGAACATATTGCTGATATCTTGCAGCGGAGCTTGCAAAGGGTTGGCGTTCAGATGCGTATTTGCACTTCGAATTCCCAACCGTCATTCGAGGCCCCAACGGGACTATAAGTCATCGTTTCGTTTGCAAGGAGTACGTTGTGCGATTTAGTATGTGTTGACCATGACTTACATACTCTCTACAGGCACTCGTCTAAGAAGGTCGATCGTCCGGACTATCAAGAAAGCACCGGAAATCTCGTGCGGCACGTGAACAGCTGCAACCCTCAGAAGAAGCCAGTGGCCACAGCCGGCGTTCAGCTCATTGAAGATTTCGCCGCCGGGGTCACGTACACTCCGCATCGCATGCGGTTCCTGCTTGCGATGTGGTGTGCACGAAACCATCGCCCCTTCACCATCGTGCAGGACAAGGACTTCCGTGCGATCTTGGCGATGCTCTACAACAAGGTCGCTCTCCCAACTCGCCAGACGATCTCTCAAGACGTCCGCGACATCCATCTGGAGGCGAAGTGACAGCGGGTCATCGACCATCTCAAGGTACATAGTCTATCCCAACCCTCTGCCACGACACCTCTGACATTGTAATCAGAACGTCGAAGGCGGCATCCATGTCTGCATGGATGGCTGGACGTCGCCAAACGTGATCTCGTACCTTGGGATCACTGTCCACTGGACTGAAAAGGGGGTCATGAAGCATATTATTTTGGACTTCGTCAAGTGAGTTCTCCACTGCACGCTGTGCACCCACCGCGCGAACTAATACCCAACCTCCCTTCAAAGGCTCACCAAGTCCCACACCGCTATATTCCTCGCCGACAAGCTCGAGGACTGTCTCCGCGAGTACGGTATCTTTGACAAGGTGAGCCCCCGGTTCTCTCTCACCCTTCCCTCCTCTCGCGTGCGCTCCCCACCCCGGTCCCCGTAACTCGTGCCCTATAAAGCCTTGCGGTGCATGCTGACACCATTCAACACCCTCCAGGTCATCGCTGTCACATGCGACAATGCTGAGGTCAACACAGCGCTCATGCGTCAGCTCCATACGTGCGCGCCGTTAGCCCGGATCGGCGAGGGCCATGTCCGTTGCTTCGGACATGTGTTGAACCTAGTCAGCAAGGTCCGTACCTACGATGTATAATGCTGATATATTGTCGTCTTATAATATTTATAACACCATATCAGGCTGCCGTCAAACCTTTCTTGAAGAAGCGCGGCCCCGCCAGCAACGCGTCAGAGGACGACGAAGATGCCAGAGTGTTGCATGATGAACACGACGACTTCTCCGACGACGGCTCAGATGTCGACTCGGCAGACGAGAATGAGGGCGTAGAAGTCGACCGCGCACGTGAGGATGCAGACCAAGGTATCATTGACGATCTCGGTGACGATGACGACACGCCGTGCACGCCTGAAGAGGAGAAGGTCGCAATTCTCGCTCTCGAGAAGGTGAGTTAAATTCCTTGGCCGCTTGTCATTGAACACTCACATAGTGTGTCCTACGGTAGCTTATCAAGCTCTCGGGAAAGGTTTGGAACAGTCCCCCCGTTCGTGCTGAGCTGGAAGAGCTTGCCAAGAGCGTGAACATCGACGCGCGTGTCCTCATTCGCATGGTCCGCACCCGATGGAACAGCCTCGTCAGTGTCATCGCCTGCGGACTCGAAATGAAGGACGTACTTGGCCCACTCTGCGACAAGTACGAGTTCAATCGCACCGGAGGTGTCCGTCTCCGTCGCTTTATCCTCAACGAGGATGAGTGGTCCATCCTCGAACAGCTCTACCACCTCATGGACGTAAGTACGATGTACTTTTTCCTGCACCCTTCGCTGATGATCTGCTTTCTCATAGCCTTTCTTGTACGCGACCACCCAGATCTCGTCCAACACCCGCGCACTTCTACACGAAGTAATACCTTTCATTGACGTCCTTACGAAGCACCTCGACGATTTTGTTGACCAAGCCGATCTTCACCCGGTCGTCCGCAAGGGTGCGCGTGCCGCACGAGCGATCATGAACAAGTATTACAGCAGGACCGACGACACTCCAGTCTACCGTATCGCCATGAGTACGTACTAACATCCACATATCACCCGTACACTCTCTGATGTTCCATGTTTCGTAGTTCTTCACCCAGCCCTCAAGCTCACATACTTCCGCAAAGCGGGCTGGACGCCTGAGTGGATTCAAATTGCGCGCGACCTCACCAAGGAGGTCTGGCTGAACTACTACAAGATCGACACCCCTGCCAATGACGATGACGAGCCACCCTCCACGCCTGCCGCCTCCACCTCTGCGTCGACATCTCGGTCGTCCGCATCAGGCGTCAAGAGCCGTGCTGCGCGCAAGAGCTCTCATAGTGTGAGCGCTGCCGTAAGTCACACCAAATCCCTCGCCGTGCTTGACGATCCCAGCTCACATAGTCACAATTCTTTCGCAGCTCTTTGCCAATATTACTGCGCGGGCGTCGCGTGACACTACCGATGCTCTCGAAGAGTACCTCAATGCACCGCCCAAAACGACTGTGAAGGACCCACTCGCCTATTGGGCTGGTGCGCTCAAGGGCAAGTCTGAGGACCGTGCACTCGCACGCATGGCCCTGGACTATCTATCTATTCCTGGTATGTTCCTATCTGTGTCGTTCTCTGCACTGTTATTGAATATATCGAAACCCAGCGACCTCGACTGATGCCGAGCGTGCCTTTTCCCGAGGTCGCCTCACGGTGTCCCGCCTCCGTCGTTCTCTCGGCAACAATAGTGTTCGTGCGAACACGATCTTGGGGTCATGGGCTCGTGTTCCCGGCCTCATCCCGGAAGAAGAGATGATAGAGTTCCTGAAGGACAAGAAGGGCGCGCGTGCCCGTCGTGCTGGTGACGCGCCCCCCGAGTCGCCCACTGACATTATCACTATTGATTAGATGTGTATGATCGCCCCCCATCCTTCTCATATGCCCACCACCCACGTACTTCCCTGCCCACGTTCATCTACTCCTGCACATTGAGTCCCTTCCCTGTATGGTATCCTGCGACACGTGTTATGCATCCACCTTTGTTTGGCTAGCCCCACCCCATGCGCCTCACTGCCGTGCGTGCACACCTCGCGCGGGTCCCTACTCCCAGGCGACCAGACGTCCCGCCGCCCGCCGGCACGCCCACACCTCCGCGCGATGGTCAACCGGATGTCCCGCGCCGCATCCGCACCTCGGAGTCTCGGACCTCCACATGACAGGCTGGACCTCCACCCAACTGCACAACTGAGGCGCACTGATGCACCAGTGCACCGCACCTCCGCGCGCGAGCACTGCAAGTCAACATTCAGTATGCTTTTCGATTTTGTGCACCGCGCGGCGCGCGCTGGGAGGTACAATGCCGCTGACTCCCTCTATGGCTGCGCAAGAGCGCCGTGACCCACCATGGATCCATTGCGGCGCATTCTGTGTGCTTAATCCCAATGAAAGTTGCAATATATGTGTGCGGATCCACAGTATCCGTGGATCCACACGGGTCACGACTCAGTTCGTGGGTAGACCCACAGGTCACGGTTCCGGCTCCCGCGGGTCCAGGTCTTCCAGGTGATCCGATCCGCACGACTCCGGGTCAAGCCTGTCTGAGCGCCAGTGATCCGCGGATACGACTCAGGATCACCCACGGGTAGATCCGCAAACAGCCTTAAGACATGCTATGTTAGCCGGCCGCCATGGTACCGATCGGCAATGGTGAGCCTTCGTGGGACACATATTGTGAAGGACAGGGTTGCTTACTTGCCGTGTTCTAGCACCAGGAGTGCTACGATGACCTCGACCCACGAGATGATCCTGAGCCGGACCGCGCGACTCTGCTACTCAAGCGCAAGAAGGGTCTGGTAAAACTCACTGCTGTACCTCCGAAGGCACAGACACTAAAGACTCGCCTGCGCATGTGGATGATCACCGAGGAGGCACTTGAAGCGAACCCGCACTGGTTGACTGGGGGCCGGGTCGCACCGAATGGGAAGTTGTGGGGCGATGAAGAAGATCCTGTTGATGACAGCATGACGAAAGGAGGAGCGAAGAGGAAGGGAGAGTCGTCCAAGGATGGTGGCGGTAGGAAAAAGAGGCGTCCTGCTGAGGACATGAGTAAGGTACGGGTGGCTGAGGCGAGTCGTGCGGAAGCAGCACGAGGGGCAGATGATAACGAACTCTTCGGGAACATGACGCAGGTGTGGGAGACTTGATGCGCATTCACGTGGATTATCAATCTTGTACTAGTTCTTGTTCTAGGCTCTCGAACCAAGTATCATTGGGCTCGAGTCCTGTCTGTGCGCGCGCGTGAAGCCAGTGAATGTGGAGTGTAGTGCAGTGGTGGGTAAACTCACGCGATCAAACGAGTGAACAACCCAGAGGTTTCGCCGCAATCCCGGCCCAGTCTGGGCCCTGATAGGTATGATCGCAACTGCAGCGGCAAGCCAGGTCGTTGGAACGATCTCGACCAGGTGATACTGTTCGGCGTATGCAACGGAAACACCGAGATGATCTGAGCTGTCGGAGGGTGAGCAGGCAACTGGAAGCGTATAGTGTGCAAATAAAGACGCACTACATCGACCACGGAAATGTTGGAATGTCTTCTCCAGTGACCATGCGCTCGACAGCTGAGCACAACACAGGGGCTTGTCCGGTAAGCACAATCTCGAAATGGTACCTGATACGACAAGGAATGCGCTTGATCCCATCAAAGTCGACACAAGTGTGCTGATCTGAGTCGGTGCGAGTGTCTGCGGTTGATCCGTACCGTATTGCATCCTTCGAGATGAAAGGAAGGAGTCGAGTGCCCTTGTGTGCAAGGAACATTGTGTTGTGAGGCCGCAAATCATGCTCGTCACCAATGGTCAGGTGGGGAAAAACACGTCTGAGATGATAGAGAAGGGGCAGGTAGAGGCGACCATCTTCAAGCTGCCGAAGATTGATGAAGGTCTTGGTACTTCGGTGCGGCGTGTTGATGGTTGATGTGCCGTGTGCAAATGCCTCAATCTGCATCCCA
Organism: Epithele typhae; assembly: GCF_022376455.1. Lineage (NCBI taxonomy): Eukaryota > Fungi > Basidiomycota > Agaricomycetes > Polyporales > Epitheliaceae > Epithele > Epithele typhae. Next base: position 21,160 of record NW_025954380.1, on the reverse strand, counting down.
AGCGTCCCACGAACCACGCCTTGCTCTCGGCACATACTTTTCAGTTCTGCACGTTCGTACTCGGTCGCATCAGGTGGCAATGTGGAGACCTCGAACATAAGTGAGCCCTCACGTCTAGAACCTAGAGAAACACTCACGAGCTCATACAAGCGTAGCTTGTACTGCCAGTTCCGCATCAATGTGAGCTCCATCTCGCCCCAAGGGCGACCATTCAGGTTGACGTTGGCGAGGATCCCGTTGAAGCGCTCATGTGCGAAGAGCCACCAAGCATACACGGGCCCGAAGCGTTCATAAAACACTGGATAGTGCAACGCATAGTGGCAGTTGGGCACCATGTGTACGCCCAGCCGGACGAGATCACGGCAGAGATCTTGGATGAACCTGTGACCGCGCTTCACGTCGTCGAGGGTGATCTGTCTCGAGGCGAGAATGCGTTCAGCAATGGATGCGTAGAGAAATAATCTGTAGATACGGGGGATATCTCAGGTGAATGTGGGTCGCTTTGAGGCATTGTGTGGAATTGGTGAAGGCTCGGAGTGCCCAAGCTTGTCATTTTCGTCGCACCAGACACACCAAAGCACAGTGGTTTGGATGTTCACCCAGCGACGCCACTGATCAGCCTTTGGAAGCCCACGATTTTCCCCAAGCTCAAGGTAATATCAGCTCGCAATATCACTGAGCAGAACGTATGAGCTCACATTGTTGGGAAGGCGACCAACGCATGAGGGCCACTGAATTGAGTTGACGACGGCCTGGAGACTCCGCCAACGCTTGGCATCGAGAAGATACCCGTCAATCAGTAGGGAAGTGAACATGTACTTCGCAATTCCTGCCGTATAGCTCAAGTCAGATTAGAGATCTCCGCACGCGTGCAGCCGCGCTGGTGTGTACGCCCAGCGCGTCTGGCTCGCATCCAGGATCTGGCCGAGTCACCATGCCCAATGTAATCTCGCCTTACTGGGCCAGATGCACGCACCAACACGTCCAGCCGACTGCGCAGGCTGGGACGTGCAGCTGGCAGCATCTGGCGCACCAAGCTACTAGGTGCGCTCGGCACATGTAGCGCATTGCGCGTTGCGCCCGGCGCAGAGGATGACGTAGAAGGCTCACCGTAGAAGTTATGCATGAAATCAACGGCTGAGGATGACACGGGAGACCATCCTACCAGCTCGTCCATCACCGAAAAACGTTTCCCGGACTGGTCCAAGATCTGTTTCCGCGCTTTCTTTGTCGTGGCATCCTTCGAGAGAAACGAGTACCTGAGCATCTCAAGTTCGTCTCGTAGCCGCAGTTCTAAAGGTGATGTCAGCACTGAGGAACAGAGCTAGCACATCAGGAAAAACCCAAATCCCTATTGAGAGGTAAAATATTGGTAAGCCGATATACGCGAAAATACTGCCGCTGTTCCAACTCACCGCAGTTTACAGACACTATCTCCTTCCTTCTGGCCGCTTATTGGGTGGATGAGGTATAATTTGATATGTTTGATTGGGTGTGATGGATATCTGTACATGTAGGTAGCCGATAATGATATTTTCGACTCGATCCCGACGAGTAGTATGAGGCCGTATGCGTATGACTTCCCCCGCTATTCACACAACATGCATAGATGGATCATAGAGCACACTGGCATTGCTTCACGGTCTAAGTGCTGCGATAATGTACATATCCTCACACCCTATGATACTGGTTTGTCAACGAGAACTTACCTGGACTTTGTGAATCCAATCTCGACATCCCCCTCCACGTAAATTCTGCTTGCCTTGTGCGACGAACACCATTTCGGACTGGGCGCAGGGCTAGGCGCGGTGGGTACTAACGAGGCGGCGAACTTGCAGCCCGACAAGTAGATGTACTGGTGCGAGTTCACGCGTAGCTCGGCGAGTCGGGCGCAGTGATCGTGGCGTTGCTTGCGGAGTGTGTGTGCGACGTGTGTGTGTGGTCCTAGTCGGAAATGACGTGGACACGGGATACGATGAAGCGCAGAGAAGAACGAAGAGGGTGACGAACCAGGGCAAGTGCACTGCCAGAAGATGAGCGGGCCCGTGACGAACACTTTGAGGTACCACTGTGGCTGCGAGAGCGCCGCACGGTTGTACTATGCATCGCGGTCAGGGGACAGCCTATCGGGTTGTCGTGCGAGGACGCGCGCGGCCCGTACATTGCACCGTCGGGATGACCGCACTCGGGCGAGCCAAGGGTAGGCATTGACCATTGCGCTGCTGCAGCTTAGATGACGATCAGATCGAGGCGGAAGCAGCCATCGCGCTCACCGCAGAAGCCGCGCGAGAGCTTCGCGGTCTCTTCATGGCCGTAGTACGGGTCCCGGACTCCCAGGTGCGGGAAGGTGGGAGATTAAGGATGCGGAGAAAGCACAAGGAAGAGGCACGAGAACTCACGACCACAGTCCACTTAGTGCAAGCCCAGGCCAGAGGGCCGGACAGCCACAGTTTCGGCAGCTTCTTGAACGACGAGTGGTGGTGGCGAGCAGTGGAGGGACCAGAGATGGCAGCCATGAGGAGGCGGAGGGGCTAGGAGAGTGGTGGTGGTCGCAGTTGAAGAGCGGAATGGCGCGCAGACGCTTGCGGCAACGGCAAACGCGCCTACGCGCACTCCTCTTTCTCAAGCGTGCGGGCAAGTTGAAACAGAGTTCATTCATTCGAGACGTTGGAACATAACGACGAAAGCTCAGTACACATAGTAAGGTATCAAGAGTGCATCAGTAAACGACTTTGTACGTATGCTTGTCCAAAAACGTGTTCAAGTAGAAGGTAGAGCATAATTCGAGTACATTGTCGCTAGTCCATTCTCGATTGACCGTGTGGCCGAAATCTGGGAACAGCTGACAGCTACGTTCGATTTGCTCAACAGGTATCACTGATGCAATACGAGCGCCGTGGGGATCGCGAGAGCGGACAACTTTGAACAGGCCGTGGTCGGGATCGGGGGCACTCGAACAGGAGAACCACTCTACATACGCCAGATGGAGAGGAATGGTCGAGGGCAGTATGCCGGGAAAGAGATGCGGCAGGGAGTGTGGTGGAAGTGAGAAGACAACGCGAACCTGAGCAACCCTTAAATCTGGGAGGAGTAGAGGTGGATCAGTCAGCGATGGAGAGTCTGAGCGGCATGGTACAAACTCACCGCTCATGCCACGAGCACGATATCCTGGCTCCAGGGACGAGCGGACGAGAACAGTATCAAATCGAGACCGGAGTATACGGCCCTTCTTGTTCTCGCGCACAGGGCAAATATGAACGGCGTCCTGGCTAAGGGCATTAGGGTCGCCAACGTCGTGCGGATCTGGCAGTGCAAACTTAATCTTGTGGAAAACAGGCACTTTGGCGAAGTTGAGGTAGATCCGACTGGCTCCTAGATCGGCCATACGTGCGCTCTGAAGGTGAGGATGTGTGACGGAGACGATGTATCGACTGAGGGTGTCGCGGAAGTACTTGGCACCGTACTGCGTGACGATATCACCAAGGCGAACAACGGCGGATGGGTGTCGCGTCATTTGAATGCGTGCTGGAGGCGAGTCAGCTGAGTCGCGCGGGCGACCAGGCAGGCGTTTGGTCTGAGATTGTGACACAGACCGTCCACCAGCAATGTGACCGTCTTGAAGTGAACTTCTGGCGGCTGGTGCAACGGAGACCCCTGCAAAAGTGGTCCCATGAGAACACTGAAGGGCCAAGTGAACCGACGAGCGTACCAGTAGTATCGGTGACGCCGCCAGCTTGTAAACGCCAGTTTACATAGTTGCTATGGCGAAGCATCTTCTCCTTCCGCTCGACCCATCGCGTCATCTGCGGAAGCTCGTCCTTATGGTTCGACGCGCGCCATCCATCTTTGGTCAAGACGATATGAAGGCGCTCAGTGAACTGCGTGTCGTAATTGTCGGTCGTCCCGAAGAGTTCTATCGAGACCGAGTAGTGATCTGCGGAGTGGAGTTTCGGCAGGTGGAAATGAACTTGAATACCCAGATCAACAAAGGCCTGCTTATTGTCATGGAATCGCTTGATCGCGCCGTCGAGGAGACGGAGAGTGGTGGATGTGTGCGTGGGGTACTGAGCGAGATAGAGGAAGTCGAGGAGGGCTCGAGTTGCGCGGAGAAGCTGAATAGGTGAACGGCCACCAGGGAGACGTAAATGAATAACAAGTCCAAGGAGAATACGACATAGATGGGCGTGTTCTTGACCAGTGACGCGGGATAGACACGATATCCCCTTGCCGAAGTGGCGCGCGTTGTGGTTGGGTGGGAGGCGCTGACAGCGTGCATCGAGCTCTTCAGTGCTGAAGGCGTCCTTGAGCCACGCAATGAGATGCTTCAGTACCCCTTGATGGAGTTGGTGGAGCACGTCGGGGGTGATGGACATGTAGATGTTCGCGTGCGGAAGCGACTCCCAGAACGGGTGATAGAGAGGCTTGATACCCGCGTCGGAGCAAGCCTTACTGTACCCGCGTGGATCCTGCTCGATCGTCGCCAGAGCGTCAAGGACGTGAGGGAGGTTTCGGAGTGGTGGACTAGGTATGTGTTCGTCTCCGAGGGTACTGGCGGGAATGGGACACTTCGGACATTCTCCTGTCTTGCAGCCCGTGACTAGGACTTGTTCGGGGTAGTCGCCGACGTAGCACGCGAGCAACGGATGCCCACGTCGAGTGACACCGTCACCACTCATGATCGGAATACCATCTGCGCCCGCGGCGCGGAGTGGGGCGAGTGCATGCGATAAGCACGCGTGAAAGAGGTTGGCGAGGACGCGTCGACGTGATGCCTTGTTCGAGACATGCTGCATGCGAGTGGCTGGGAGGTAGGCGAGAAGAATCTGGCCTTGTCGAGACGGCTTGCAACGGATATGCTTCGGCAGGTTGCCGATCGTGAGGTAGACCGGGTAGGCGACCTTGCTTCCGAACTGTGTCAGCTGCGTCTTGTCGGAGCTGATGATCACAGGGATCACGGTCGCTCCAGGAGCCTGTTTCTCAAGACGTTTCTGTGCGGCGGCACCGGTTAGTGTGAATCACAGAGAAATGCGCAAAAAACACGTACCTGCTGAGCCCACCACCACTTCCCTGTGTTCATGTCGAAGTAAACGCGGTCCGTGTGTGCCTCATCAGAGTAGTGACGTTCTGGAGTGAGGAGAAGGAGTGGGGCGAACTCCGGATCACCGAAAAGTGCCTTGATACACTCGAGAACATCGCGAAAGAACATCTCAAATGTCTCGCCGGCGATCGAGACCTCGTGACGCTGAAACGGAGGTGGCCCTGGTGGCATCTTGGAGTCGATGATTCGGTTGAGCTCGCCAGAGTTCTTAAACGAGAGGGACAGTTTCTCCGCGACCTAATTAGTGCCCATTAGCGTCGGATAGAGCACAGGTGAATTTCAAACATACGTCCTCAATCGCGAGCAGGTCCGAGAACGCGGTCGAGCCTGTACCTCGTGTCTTGGCCCAGAGCGCAATTTCCCAGTCAAGTCGCGACGCGAACGGCGCATAGGGATTGATGCTGGGAGAGCCGTCGGAAATCCGGTGTTGGTATGAGCGGTAACCGCTGTCCCATCTATTCGCGCGCACTCCGGCGATTGGAGCACCAGCCGACGGTACTGGATACGGGACAACATAGGTGCGGCGCTGGGATACGCTCTTCTCAGCCTGTTCGCGGGCTGATCTTGAGAAATCGACAGGACCAGACAGAGATTGACCGGGCGGCGTGGTCGTGTCTGAGGAGCGGAGATGAAGATGGCACAAGAAAACGATTGGAGAGACGCAGCACGTACCATTGACATGGTCTTCAACTTGCGTCAGGGTGTGATCGCCAAAGAAGTCGCCTTGAAACGGAATGGGTGCGCTGTCCAGGTCCATGTCGAAGTCTGGCACAGTCTGCGGCGCGTGATGGTCATGCACATCCGATGGAGCGGATGGAGCCCGACCACTCTGGGCGAGCACATCTCTGCATTGAGGGTTCTGGGTGTGGGCGAGGTGCTTCGAGAGACCGGATGGCGTGAAGCGGCCGTTGCAACCGGGACACACTAATGACCCCTTGTTTGATGGCATTTCGGGGACGACAGTGGGAAGTGAAGAGGTGGGTCGGCGCTGAAGGCGGTAAGGTCGAGGGTGAGGAGAGGATGTCGTGGTACGAGACAGAGTACCAACACATACCTTGAAACTCCGTCGCTTGTGTGGTCAGTTACGCGGGCGGCAGGGCCAAGACCTGGTTGCTGCAAGGTTGCAACTACAGTCAAAAGCGCGAGACCAGAGTTTTGCGTGGGCTGCCGGGGTCCTAGGCTTCGAACGGGGGCCTTCTTCCGTCTTGACGACGCTGTTGAGTTCCGCGCTCAGCCCACAACCAGTATATACACTGCGCACAATGACCTCCGACGACTCACCTCATCCCGCCATTCTCTGCTTTAGTGTCTGCGACACTTTTCTCATCTTCTAGACTCTCTTCTATCATTTATCTTTTCCCAACACACACTCATTCCGCCGCTCCCGGTATCTTGCTGTCAACCATGCCTGCTCGTCGCTCTCAGACCCACAAACAACCACACAACAACGCTCACCGTCAGACTTCCCCCGCTGCCTCTGGGCAGGTTGACACCGTTCCCTCACAGGTTGAGGCTACCGCGGAAGGTGAGCCTTGTTATTATGGTATCGGTCATGATAAGGCACTCACCGTGAGGTAACAGTGTCTTCTCAGGGTCGCCCTCAGCGTGCTGCCAAAGTTCAGGCGATGATCCGAAAAGGTGAGTTTCTGACTTATAATTCACAAAGGTCAGCACCAACGCGAGGTCACAAGTCTGGACAAAGACCGCACCTAAGAATCCATGCAAGTCGTCGAAGACTACCACGACGAGCGCTCCTTCTGAAACTGCTCCATCGACACCGTCCAGCAAGATACCCGCGGCTCGGAAGGGTCCACGGCCTCGACCACGACGCACCGCAGTGGAGGGTGCTGAAAGTGGCGCATTGAAGGATATATCAGTCTCGGGTGCCAAAAGTGAGCTCTCTTACTTACCAGTGTTGATCCAGCTCCCAATCAGTTCTGGCAGAGCGCGGTCGAAGCTCACGCGGACTCGATGAGTCATCCGACGGCTCCGAGGTTCCTCAGCCTCTTGCCAAGCGTCACGCGGCAGATCCTGGTGACAATGGTCAGTTCTGCATTCTGCTTTATAACTACAACACAGTCCAAACTGACGTCTTCACCGTCCGCTTTGCCCAGATGCTGATCAAGACGGGTCTGAAGACGATGTGGTTTCTTTGTCAGAAAGCGAAGGAGATGTCATCGGAGAGGACGAGTGGAGAGCCGAGGTACGTACACTATTTTATCTGCTAAGCTTTGCTGACGGCTGTCTTCTTCATCGACAGCATCCTGTGTCTGCAAACACGAAATCCGCGATGACCCATCAGTTCCAGGAATCACAAAGGCGGTCGCAGAAATCTGCCACTCACCACGATGTCTTCTCCGCTAACGACATCGAGGAGTCCGACGCGACGGGCGGTTCCGAGTTTGAGCCCGATGCTGACAACACTGACACCACAGACGAGGAAGCCGAGTACGACAACGAGGTGGAGGATGAGGATGGAGATGAGGACGAGGCTGCCGAGAGCGGTGGTGAAGAGGTAGCTGAATACTGGGACCTGGCCGACGAGTTCGATGCTGAGAAGTATGTGGCGCAGCGCGAGGGACGCAAGAGGTTTCAGGCAGCGGCCAAGGTGAGCTGGGTTCCAATCGTCGTCAAAACTCTGGAGTCTGCGCTGACGACGCTGAGCAGCCGCTTTCACTCGCGCAGCGCGCTTGCCTCATGGCAGAGGTACGTTCAACCTCCGACCACCGAAGCCGTTATTTTACTAACTCCGCTTGAAAGCACCCCGTTTGGCATGGTATGCTTCGTTCATCCTCTCCGCGGCTTCGCCCGTTCATTCTCACTATCCCTCTGCAGACGATGTCCTTTCTACCGACCTCAACATGGCCATCACGGCTGCCACCAACTCTGACGATGACGAAGATCCCGCGCCCCTTCCCACTCGCACTGCTCGTCCCCACGATGCGTCGGGTACTCATGCCGGACTCCCCAACAACCTCCCCAACAACCTTCCTCCGTCTGCGTACTCCATAACTCCCTCTGCCACCGCGGGTGGTGTGCTCTCCCTCAATGCTCAGCACACGCACTGCCGTCAAGTTGTTCGCCGTGCATTCTTGGTGATCGAGGCGAGCCTCATGTCCAAGCACGCCTTTCCCGACGCTATCGGACGGTCCCAGTTCGTGTCGACAGCCATCCTCGAGTGCGCAGATGAGCTGGAGATGGTCGGTATGGGTCAGTGGCTCAGGGCAAACGAAGCAGCACTGCGTTCGTTGTCGTCACTGGTGCGTGTCCTTTTTCACTCAGATTTTCTCCTCTTTACACGCCCATTGCACCAGCCGAACCAACGGGTCAGTGCGATTCGAGGCCGCGCAAAGTACGCCACAGATGGATACGCTCCTCCATACTACAAGATCGTTGCCGGCAGCTGCCAAGACCTTGTGGCATGGTATTTCGCCCATCTCACGTATATTTACCCTGTCGATGTTCGTTCTTTCGTCTCTATCAGTGTTTTATGCTACTTACTGCCCGCCTCTCTCTAGCCCATGCAGCAGACTGTGCCGTGGAACCGCCCTTATCAGCACCCTTGCATTGCCGCCGTTCTCCGCGCAGTCTTCTTCTCCGGCGCATCTTCGTACGCTGTTCGCCATCCTACCATTTTTGTATCAACTCGTCCGGATCGGTTGGAGGAACGAGAGATTCCCATCCCCATGCTTGCTCTTGTGTGCACTGCTGTAGGTTCACATTGTCCCCCGAAAGTCTGAGCACTGATCATAGTGTGATCTTCCAGATACATGCGTCGCTGTCTGAATGGCGTCAGGGAACTCACAAGACTTCGCCGTTCACTGCGGACGCCTACCTCGACGTTTATAATGAGCATGTGTTGCTCTTGAACGGCATCAAGGACAACAATGTGCGCGCTTTCCACACCACTATGCACCGGCTTTTCGTCTCTGCAAGGTGCGTTGTTCTGTCTATCTTGATATGTCGATCTCACCTATCATATCAGCGGCATCAACCCAGTCACCGTCGTCACCGCCGCCACCGCCGATGCTATCTCTCACGTCGACTTTGCTGGCATGGAGGTCGACTAGTCGTTTTCGCTGTCCTCATTGTCTGCATCGGACGATCTACATTTACAACATTCTCCTGGCGCTGGCAGCTCGGGCCCACCCTCGTTAGTACACATCGTCACCGTCTTCATATTCATCCTCCCTGTGCACACATTCTCGACTGCACTCTAGTACTCGCGCACCTATAGCACCCGTCGACACCATGTCGCCGTGCTCGCCGTGCACTTCTCCCACCCTACATCATGTGCTCGAGCACCGTGTCCCTCAGCGACTTCTGTGCGCTTTTGCGTAGGTCTGGCAGGCTCCGGTACTGTTTACATTGCGTCGTCATTCGTCGTTGATACGTATATCTATGTCGCTATTGCTGGATAATGGTCTAGTTTGCATCTCAGATGTCGAATCAATGCTTGTGATTGTGCTATATTTTATGTGTGATGAGTGCTACTTCTCGATATTCTGTGCTTGAAGCAGTGATCTACGGACATGAGTGAGACTAAATACACCTGGTGAGGGCTTGCTCTCGCAACTAATGTTTCCTTCTCCATGTAATCGTCTCTCATTAGCAGATGGGTAAGCGAATAATAATACTTCTGAATAACGCAATAATCCGGCTCATTAGCCCTTATAAGCCTCAGTAATGTCTCATTATAGATTTGGGTTTTTCCTGATGCACCTGTGGTGAACTGCTCGCAAGTGAGCGGCTTCCGATGTGGCACAGTGCTCACTCACCAGACCATGTACAGCTGTCGATGAAGCACGCTCGCGAGAGCGCTTGAACGTCCTACGCTGCGCTCTCGCGAGCATGCTCCACACTCGTGCGCAGCTTCCGTCTCATGCGGTGCGCTCGCGCGGGGCTTCCAACGCGATACGCCCACGCGGGGATTCCAACACGACGCCACACTCCCCAGACCGGTGCGGCAGTGGACGAGGCACGGTCGCGCGTGGCTTCAGACGCGATACGATCCCGTGTGGCTTCCGACGTGGCATGCTCGCAAGACATGAGAGATAGAAAGGGAACATACTTGAATACACATATGCTTTGGCTGTCTGCAGCTGATCTTGTGTAACCTCGCAAAAGGAGCACAGAAGTGTGTGTGAGTGACCGGCGGACCCCTTGACCTTCGCTGCTGCAGGTGCGTCGCTCGAGTGGCACTCGACAGCCGCATGCACCTCCACTGGATCGCTATATCCATACGCGTCTAGGTGGATACCTGCGTGCGCGTAAAACTGGACAGTACAAGTCCAGAAACCGGGCGTACCAGTGTACAAGATTTTGAGTTCGCGCGTCGCGAGCGCCAGAATATGATTTATCTCTTCCAGACTTGGCTCCTTCGGTCCAGGAATGACCACTAGAAGGTGTACATTGCGCTGTAGGTACCGAACTGAGCGACGCAAATTGTTAAAAGTTACGTATAATGCGCCCACGGAATGGGGACAATCTTTCGTGACACCAAACCTGAATGTAGCATTGGTAAGCGTAGCCTGTAGGCGGAGCGTATCCTGATGCATACCAATCAAGATTGATGGTCAGACTGAGACCAAACGGGATCGACCGGAGTGTTCGCGGAGGTCCAGCAAACGCTTTGACGCCGTCTTCAATCCGGCCATCAGGCATGCGAAGGCGAACGTGATCCAGCTTTGTTGCTCGATAGGCTTGTCCGTCTTGGAAGTCCTTCAGCACACCGCCGTTGTCTGGTGCATCACCGGATGAGAGATCGAGGTTGCGGACAAACTCTTCTCAAAGGAGGAGACGCGGGAGGGCTTTGAGCAGTGGCGCATACAGCAGGATTTTGGCTGGATCGTGCTTTGGTTTTGGATCTTCACCGTCAGATACCGCTGCTGAGCGCTTTTCGGATGACTTGTAGGCGACACCTTTGCACCTAGGGACTGTGCATTCCGGCCCAGAAAGTGAGTCGAGGTCGTCCTGAGAGTACACCTTGTAGCAGAGAGTGCACATCAGTAATTCCGCACGCGTCAGACAGGTCAGAAATAGTCTGCCTCAGACCTATCTGACCCATTCTGACCCATTTCTGACCCATCTGTTGTCTGACGTCTGACCAGGGTCGAAATTCAATCTGACCCTCAAATCAGACACAAATCTGACCCACAGCAAAAATCTGACCTGATCTGACCTAATCTGACACACTATACACAACATGAAATTTAAGCACAGGGGCATTTTATTAACGGAAACTACTACTACTACTCTAATCACACACCCAACATAAGAACAAGTATCATACAGAAGTGGATGCCGGCGACGCAGTAGAAGAGGGTGGCGAGAGTGACGTAACTGACGCGGGACGACACGATGACGATGCAGGTTAAGTATGAGCGACGTGTCCGTCGTGCCCTACTCAGTGCCGCCGCTCACCGTGGGGCTGCTCCTGCTCTCAGTCACGCGCCTGCGGCGGTACACCGAGAGCTCACTTCCGCCGCGCTTGCACCACCGCGAAGGCTTCCTGAGCGACGTCGCGGACCTCGAAAGCCCGGCGCGCGAACAAGTTGCAGGAGCGTGGTGTGAGCGACGCGGGCTAGGGCAACATGGGCGAGGGCGACGAGGGCGACGTGGGCGACGCAGAGGGGGACGTGCGCAACGTAGGCGCAAGGCGGGCGATGGAAATGACACTGAGGAGGCACGCGAAGTGCGTGGGGCCGAGGGCGAGACAAATAAGGATGGCGCGGGATAGAGCAAGATGGGAAAGGACGGTACGGGCAAGGACGAAGTGAGTGACGCGGACGGCAGTGACGTAGGCGACGGGGACGAAGCACCTGCCAAAGAACACCTGCATAACGTTTCGGAAGGGTTGGACGAGCGTGGGGTGTGGTGGGAAACGAGCTTACCGAGGCCGTGTTCGGGTGCCGCGATCCCATCGCGGCACACTGGCTAAGCTCGTGGATGCCAAACTTGCCCGCATGTTGCAAGCCATGGTTCGACGTGCCAGATGGTCGCTGATGCCCTGCGCGTGCATCTTCTGCATGGCGCGCTTGTACCCGTGACATTCCGTCTCAAAGTCGGCACAGATGTGGATGAAGAGGTAGGCGGTATCAAAGGATGTTAGCGAGAGCCTCACACATTTCTCAGCTGCTACACTCACAAGAACGCAGCGATGTTCGCAAGCGCACACTAGTGCGGATCGCAGCATGACCTTCCGAGACACCCTCGAGACCTGGCGTGTCTGCGTATGCTTCCGAGGAAGGGCCTTCCCGACGCCTGAGCTTGGTAAAGCGGCGCTCGGCGAAGTGCGTGGGAGGAACGTGACAGACTCACTGGGATGGGATATAGCAGGGGTGGGCGAGATGAGCGATGCAGGCGAATAACGAGGGCAAGGCCGGCGGAGCGGGCATGATCAGAAGGGGCGGGCATGGGTGAGGATGAGGTGCGGGCACGGGTGAGCGAGCGTGGGCTCTTGAGTGCCTCCTCGTACGCGCTGTGGGAGCTGTCCTTCGGCATGGGATAAGGACCTGGGCAGCGCGTGAGATGTGGGGGCTGCTGGAGGGCTGGTGCGGCAAAGTGGAGGAGGAGGCGGTGGACCACAGACTCACCCATGTCGTCCTCGCTATCAAAGCCCTCCATGATGTTGTCCAAATCCATCGACTCCCTAGGGCGCTGAATTTTCTTCGTCAGCTTGGGTATGCAGGTGAGGCTGACCATCGCGACAGGAGTAGCGAGGATGGAAGGCGGGGAGGGAGGACGAGGGGGATGAGATCTTGAGAGCGCATGTGCTGGCAGCCGCCAGGTGGCGTGGGAATCTCAGATATCAGCCTCGTGGACTCTGCCAGCGCATCCTCCACCAGGTTCCGCCTTTCACCGTTCTCCGCCTCGCCCTCGCCTGCATCACCCGCGTTGCCCATCTACACCTCGCCGGTCTCACCCACATCGCCGCCCTCTCGTCCTGGCCCGTGTCACCCTTGCCAGCCTCGCTCTTGCTGCTCTAGCCCGCATCACCCGCGTCCCCCGCATCGCCCTCGCCCACGTCACCCACTTCGTTCGCCTTGCTCAACTCGCCCGCTTCACGCGTGGCCCACATTGCCCGCATTGCCCGCGTCGCTGGACTCTTCGTCGGTGTCTCGCCCTTGGCCCGCGTCTCACCCCACGTCTCGCCCGTCTCGCCGTCTCACACCGCCCCTATCACGTCTGCCTGACCTGCCTGGCCCGCGTCGTCACCTCACCTATGTTGACCATGTCGCGCTCCTTGCCCGCGTCATCCGTATCGCGCTCTTATCACCCTCCTTGCCCTCGTCGTACGTCCCCGCTCGCCCCCATCCCCATGTGTGCCCCCGCTCACCCGCGCGCACAGTATCTAGTGGTGATCCAGCCCGCGTACGAACGCGCGGTCGCGGCCTATGCGCCTGCGCCCGTCCCGCCATGGACGTCGTTCCCGACGGTCTCCTTCCGGGTCCTGCTCATGAGTGGCGTCCTCCTCGGCCTCTCAACGCTCGCCCTCCTCATGAGTCCCCCGCGCTCAAGGACAAAGAATCGCTGACCGGGCGTGGCGGACCGCACAGGTCGTGCTCCTGAACTACGTTGTTGGTGCGTCTCCGCTCCCCATGTACTCTCCCGCGCTCGCCTGACCCGCGCGCTACCAGGCCCGACAACACGCAGACGTCTACGTCCACACCGCTCCGACCATCAGTACTTCTTGCAAACGTCTAAAGTGTCTAAAACGTCTAAAATTTAGACAAAATTCAGTTAGACGTTTTAGACGTTTTAGACATGTTAGATGCATAGACAGTACTACAGGCCTGCAAGGTTCTGCAAGGCCTCTCATTACAGGTGAGAGCTTAATACCAATAAGGGGACTATTATATCGATAATTCACAACAATATAGATGTTCGAGGAGGACAAATATATTGGCATCTAGCTACTCAGCACAGGCGCATCTATGGCTATGTTCTCAACACTCGTCCTCCATAAAGAGCCCTCATAGCAAGTGGGCACCGACACAGGCCATACAGACGAGACGGGAGATGCAAGCAATGTGCTGATGTGGAGGCAAGATGGGCAAGACAGATGGTGCAGACGCAACACGAGGGTGAAGCGGGCAATGCGGGGGAGGGCGGTGTGGACGATACGGACATTGACGCGGGGGATATGCAGTGGCGATGTGGGCAACATGGGTGAGAGATGCGGGTGACGCTAGGGCGACATGGACATTGACGTTGCGTCTGCCTCACCCGGATACGGGTATGTGCGACGCAGGCGAGGTGGTGATGCGGATGAGTCAGCGGGGGACATGACATGGACACGGGTGAGGTGGATGACGTGGGTGAGGATGATGTGGGTGCGTATGACATGGACGTTGGTGCGGGGACGATGCGGACAAGGGCCGGCGACGTGGGCGACATGGGTGGACGGTGCGGGTGAGGTCAGCGACGCGGGGACCCAGGCGAGGTTGGCAGTGCGGAGGTTGGCGCGGGGACAACGCCGACGCGGGCGGGCGACGTGGGCGCGAGAACAACGTGGGTGCAGGCAGGCGATGCGGGCGACTTGAGTGGGCGGATGATGCGGGCGCGGACAAAGTGGGTTCGGGCATCGTGGGGGTGGGCGCAGGTACGACACGGACACGGGCGGATGATGTTGGTGGGCGATGCGGGCAACGAGGTCGTAAGGGCTCGCTGAGGCGATTACACGACCATGGGCAGAACCTCATGTCAGCGAATCCGACATTCTGAGGCTGACTGCCGAAGCTTACCTGGGACACCGCGGGCGCGCACTCTGGTCGTCCATGCGGTATGCAAACACCACGGAATGACTGAGATCGGACCGAGTGAGCGAAGGAAAGACATGGGCTGGGAGACAGGTTGGCAACCTGGGCGGGGAAAGTGGGCGATGTGAATGCAGGCGCGAGACAAGAGAGGCGGATGACACGTACGAGATGGGCGGCACGGACAGGCGCGACGCGAGACCGAGAGGAGAGACTCAGGCGGGTGAAGCGGAGCCGCGCGAAGGAGCCAGGGCTGCTGTGGGCAACGATCCAGCCCCAGCTACGACTACGCATGAGGGGAAGAGGTAGGCGGGCGATGTGCGACATAGCGGCAACGGCTGCGCTGGTGGGATGAGCATCCCGTGCACGCCCGTTGGGGCATACTCGTCGTGGGGACAAGGTCGTGGGGTGGCCGGAGTCTGGGAGGCTGTGGGCGAGGCGGGGAACGCAGGAGGGCACAACGGCAGACTCACCAAGACCAGGGGCTATAACAGCCCATCGAGGAAGCCACGGGCGAGTGGCACGTTCGAGTGCTCCTCGGAGATGTTGCACCAGCTAGGAGGGAGGACGGGGAGGACGGGGAGGACGGGAAGGACGAGGGAGCCAGGACGGGGTGCCAGCGGACACTGGACGAAGGGAAAGACGTGCTGGCAGATGCTGGCACCCAGCTCCAGACGCGTGGGAATCGACACGCTTTGCGTGGACTCCAGCGCTTGGCACTGCCAGCACTCTGCTCGTCCTCGTCGTCCTCGTCGTCCTCTGGCCCCTTGCCCGTCTCGCTCTTGCACACCTCGCTGGTGTCGCCCTCACCCGTTCTGCTCTCGCCATCCCTGCCACCTTGCCCGTGCCAATCCGCGTCATCCGCATAGCCACATTGCTCACTTCACCTGTCTCGCCCTCGCCCTTATCTCTCCTGCCTCGTCTGTCTCGCCCGCCTGCCCTGTCTCAACCCCCTCATCCGTCTCACCTGTGTCGCGTGTCACCCTAGATCCCACCCAGCTTCCACCGTCTTGCACACGCTTGTCTCACCTGTCTCGCCCACTTTGCCCACCTCTCTCTCTCGCCCGTCTCGCCCTCGCCCATGTCAATAACGTCGTTCCTGCGTCATCCACGCCGCCACGTTGCCTTCACCCGCCTCACCGTTGTGTTGCACACCGCCCATCCCACTCACCGTCTCTCCTGCAGCCAAAAACAATCGCCGCTTTGCCCATTTTGTGCACGTCTTGCGAACGTGGGCGTGGCCCTGACCTGCCCCTCTATAACAGTAAGTGCCCCATCCATCTGTTCTGGCACGCAACTCTGATGCATCCTCCCGCACACGCGCACTACCGACGTTGTAACTCCCCATATCGCCACCTTGCCCACGCCGTCGCTGCCTCTCGCCTGTGTTACCTACCCCCCTCGGCTGACAATTTGTGAGCACTACGGCTCCGTCTCCGCTATCGCACGCCCCGCACTGACGCTGACGCTACCCCGCGCTCTCGCAGGCAACTGCGACACCCACGCGCAGAAGCGCTGGATGTGCTGCACTCAGACGAAGGACATCGTCAGGTCTGAGAACGGTGTGATGAAGCCCAATCACGACATGGAGCAAGGCACTGCCCAAACACGCGCGTGCGTCGGTTCAAGCACCAGTGCCCCCATCGCCCCCACGCTCGTCCAGGTGAGCAGCCCCCGTGCACGCGTCAATTTCATTTCGCTGTGCAGTCGCTCACGTGCTTGTTTAACCTCAAGGTCAAACCGTCGCCCATTCACCCACATCCACGCCCGAGCCCATGTCTCCCACCTCGCGGCACCATCACCTCGCCTGCGGCACCTGTCTTGGCACCGTCTTGCCCCGGCGTCACCCACCTTACCCACGTCCGCGTCGCCCACATCGCCTGCCCATGTCGCCTACATCGCCGCCCCGTGTCCGCGTCGTCCCCGCGCCAACGTCCACATCGCCCGCGCCCGCGTTGTCCGCACCCGCGTCACCCGCACCTACGTCTTCCATCCCACCCACCTATGTCGCCCACTTCGCCTGCGACGTGCGTCCAGCGTCGTCACCTAGCCAGTGTCGCCGGTGTCACTACCTCATCCACGTCCGCTTAGTTTACGTCCGCGTTGCCCATCCATATCGCCCACATCACCCGCCTGTGCCCGGGTCATCCCTACACCATTGTCCACGTAGTCTGTCCCACCCACCTGTGGTGCTCACCTTGCCCTCGGGCCTCAATCACCGTCTCCACGTTGCCACCATCTCGCCCCTGTGTCACTCACATTACTGGAGTTGCTACCCTGCTTGTATATCTTGTTCAGTGTCCTGCTCTGTGTCATACCATTGTTAGTAATCAATATATCTTGTTTTGAGCCTTCCTCTTTGGTGTGAGCACTGAGTGTACAGATCTCGAAAATCACCTATGTCTAGCATGTGTGCAGATGACGTCTAAAAATGTCCAAACATCTAAAATGCTCTAAAAATGACATCTAAGTGATCTAAGTGTCTAAGATGTCTAAAACGTCTAACACTCTAAAGTTAGACACTTTAGACACTTTAGACGTTTGCAAGAAGTACTGATGACCGCCCTCGGCGCGCTCACCGTCATCCGCCCCATATCCGGCGCGGTGTTCCCCGTGCGTCCCCTCACTGTGTACACGAACGCGGGCTCACGAGCGCTCGCCGGATCCGTGCGCAGCTCCTCGACGCAGCTCTTCAGGACGCTCAACCCGCGCTGGGTGTCGACACTCCTCAGCTGCGTCGCGGTCCCGATGATCCCCATCCCGTTCGCGCTCAAGAAGTGGGGGCCAGCGCTCGCACTACCTCCAGCAGGACGCGGTGTAGATCCGAACGACGAACCGGTCTGTGACCGCAGCAACCCTCGAAGCACGAGGGGCGTGGGATCGAAGAATGAACGGACGAATGAACTTGTTATGACCAGCGGACCTCCTCCACAACACCTACCGCATCGCCCCCACGTCGCCCGCCTCACCACCCCATGTCGCCCACATCCCGTGCCCACCCCCTGTCGCCTGCAGCACCCACCTCATCCATGTTGCCCACCTGCTTCCCCTGTGTTGTTCTCGCCTTACCCATGTCTCTCCCATCACCACCTTGCCTGCTTCACCCGTGCCAGAGACGTTATTGTTTGTAGCCTGTAGCCTGTACTTCGTAGCATGACAAACATATATATTTGTTGCTTCTCCTTCATGCTTGTGTGATTTGATGAGTGCGTTATAGGAGCACGTTATGTCAGATGAGGGTCAGACTGTCAGATTGGTGAGGGTCAGACATCAGACTGTCAGAATGGTGTCAGATGAGGGTCAGATGTCAGACAGCCCAAAAATCTGACAGTCTGACCAATCTGACACGTGCAGAATTACTGATGCATACAGCCACCCGGTCGAAGTAGTTGTCGATGTTCAGTCCCAGTCTCCGATGTGCTGTTGCAAGAGTTGTTGCTGGCTTCCGAGGCGCAATCGGGAGAGGCTGCATGATCTTGATAACGTTGAGGTGGTCTTTGAGTCGTTTGTCACAATCTGCGACAGTTGTGTGCTTGAAGGCGTTGTCGATGACGGTGAGGAGGTAGATGAGGCGGAACTGCGGCGCCTCGATTGTCGCAGGTGCGAGCAGCCGTTCCGATGGGTCTTGAGTGAGATCACGGAGAGCTGGACGTGGTGGGAGACCGTTGTCCTCATCCGGAGGCTCCGACTCTCTGTGACCACCGGAACGCGTAGGAGAGGACGGCGCAATGTTGTCCAGATGATCTGCAGGGTAAAGCGGAGGGGAGTATGCTGGATCAGGAGAGGGCGACCTTGAGAGTAGTTGCCCAGTGGCCCCAGGTGAGATCGGAGACTCAGCACCAAAGGCAGGATCTGCGGAAAGGTCATCCAGACCTGAAGCGGGGGGGCGGGATTGGGAAGGAAGGAGATTGTCGACAGAAGCACTGAGACAAGAACCAGAGGTAGTGCTGTCGTCGCGGCCCAGTGGTGCAGAGGAGTGGTTTTGCTGCCGGCACGTACGTTTGCCGTCGCGTCGTGCGTGCATTGCTGCTACGTGCTCAGTTACGATTCCGTAGCCTAGAGGTTCCGTCCTGCAGTGTGTGCAGAAGCAGTGGATGTATCTAGGTGTAGAATTGCGCGGCATGTTGATAGGTAGCCAGTAGGGAGGTAATGCCGATGTGGGAGGGAATGAAGTGCGCATACAATGACCCCGACTCATGCGCTCGCGCGCGCGATGCCGGTGAGTCGCGCCGGCCGCGCGCGAGCAAAGTCCAGCTGGATAAGCCCTGGATTGGGACCTTTCAAAGACTTGTCAGCCATAATGGCTCGATTATCCTCTCACGGGGCCACAACCCTTTTAGGGGTACTCAGGAATGTGCAAGGAATCCGTCAGGAATCCGCTCATTTCACACATATGTTACACTACAGGGAATCTGCTAGGACATCTGCAAGGAACTTGCCGGGAACTTGCTCATTCCGCGCACATTCCCCACCTTGGGAAATCCGCGGTTTCATGCGGTGGTGCACGTTGGCTGGGGCTGGTGCTACTCCAGGTGCTGCTCTGCCTCGGGCGACCGCTCCCGTCCGTGCTGGCGCGAGTGTGGGTTCGGTGGCGCGACGACGTGTAGTAACCAGTGGACGGGGCCGGTGGTGCTGAGAACGACCCCGATTGATTCCCGTATCCAAACCAGACCGGCGATCCCACAGGCGTAGGCAGCGAGTGCGCACGGTCCTGCGCGTGGTCGTGCGCGTGAGTCGCGGACCACGGCGAGTGCGAGTGGCCCCGCGAACGAGTGATGTTGTTCCGAGTGGGTCATCGGGGGCTCCATCGCCAGGTGCCTGCTGCTCAGCACGCCGAGGCCCTTGCGGCGTGGATGGCGTTGTACGAGGTCCGCGCGTCGCTCGAGAACACGTGCCGGCTCGGCCTGCGCACGCGCACGCGCCGGCTCGTCCTGCGTGTGCCGGGCCCGCACGACACGGAGGAGGTCGACGTGTCCCGCAGCGGCTGCGGCACCCCCTCGCGGACACGCAACCGGCGGTGCTAGAACTAGTGGTGGGAAAGGAGCAGTGCGCGATGGGGGCGGAGCTCCAGGGGGGGTTTCTGGAGGAGGAGGGGTGCTGGGAGAGCGTTAGGGAGCTCTCGCTCGAGCGGGAATTTGACGGGACGCACGAGCGGGCAGTGTGCGACGTCGTGGTGCGTGGTCTTGGATCCTGCTGTATTCGAGTGCGCGTTTGGCAGGACACCCTGGCGGGCCTGCTGAGTGCTCGTCGTTGTCCCGCTGTCAACGCTCAGGTTCAAGGTTTGCGGTGGTGCGCTTCGGCCATCAAGTCGGAGGGGTTCCCGCGTCGGATTGGTGTCTGTCACGACGAGCCGGAGGCCCGGAGCAGGTCTACGCAAAAGTGAGCGTTGTGGTACCCTTGCCAGAAGACCGTCAGAGGCCTGTTGGCACTGTGCGTATGCGTCGTCGTGAGCGCAGGGAGCACCGGTCGTAGGCACGAGTGAGACTGGAAGTGTGCTGGCACCGTCTGCGCTGAAGCTGGGCGCGCGTACCGTGCAGAAGCGAGCGAACTGGGGCTTGGAGACCCCATTCCCCCTCTGTAGCCGTCGGTAACGGCGGTACGACACCGTCATGTTGCCGTCGGTAACGGCCATACGAGCTCGTACGAGTTCCGGTCGTGTAGCCCGTCGGTAACGGTCGTACGAGCTCCCGTTATGTACCCCGTCCGAGACGGTCGTACGAGCTCCCTCAGGCGGCACCCACCATATTTCTGGTAATGAATGTAGCACGTAGCCACGTACGTTCTGAGCCCAGAATGCCCGCTTTTACGGCCGCGCGTGCGGTGGTTACCGCGCGGGGATGCACACACTGCCGGAGCTCGTACGAGCGCGTACCCCGTCTGAGACGGTCGTACGAGCTCCCTCAGGCGGCACCCACCATATTTCCGGTAATGAATGTAGCACGTAGCCACGTACGTTCTGAGCCCAGAATGCCCGCTTTTACGGCCGCGCGTGCGGTGGTTACCGCGCACCGAGGAAAACAGTGCCAGAACCTGTATGAGCTCCCTCTGGCGGCATACACCGGAATTGCGGTAATGGATGCAGTAATAGCCGCTTATGTGCCGAGGACAGAACATGTCGTTTTATTGCCGTGCGTGCGGTGGTTTACTGTGTGGTGAGAAAAACACTCCCGGAGCTCGTTGTATTCGCAAAGCAAGTCAATTACATAAAAACCCAAAGCGTAATCGATATAACGCACAGAAGCATATTCAAAGCTTTTCTATACTCTACCAACCAAGCAAAGACATAGTGTATTTCAACACCATA